>NC_087443.1:81145219-81162719 GCF_036321535.1 Camelus dromedarius | reverse complement strand
GAGGTGGCTTCAAGCTGGGCCCCAGCTCACGCTGGCCCTCGTGCGTGACGCACCTCTCGGCGTCACGGCGCTGTCTGCGGGGCATCCTCTTTGCTGATTTGTCCTCGAATTTTGGGGTCCCCCTGGGCCTCGGAGATGCTGGGCCAGTGACCACTGTCCCTCTGGTCGCCGTGCCAGCGGCATGAGGCGGGGCCTGCGTGCGACCCTCCAGGCCGCGGTTCAGGAGAGCTTGTCGTGCACAGCCAGGAGATGTTCTGTTCGTTAAAGGTTCTGTTGTATATTAATTTTAAGTTGCAGCGTCTGTGCGACAAGATGATGCCACTAGCATTTTGATGAAGGATTTTATACATGAAAAAATTTTCATTATTTGAGTTCCCAGAGACCTCCCGATTGGTTGGCCGTCTGACCCGCAGCTGTGTCTCGGAGCGCGGGGGCGGTGCTCGGGCAGGAAGGTGTGCCCTGTGCTCGGGTCTCTGCTGCAGGAGCAGTTAATGGGGCTTTTTACTCCGGGGAAGTAAGGACTCTTCATAACCAAAAAGAAGAAAAAGCTCTTAAGTGGATTCTGCTCATTTGCTCTCTGCTGCAGGGGAGTGAAGAGGCAGCACGTGGCGGCAGGAGCTAGGGCGTCTAAGGAGGCAGAGGCAGGGCTGCCGGCCCTCACTGAGGCTTGCGGCTGCCTTTTCTGCACGCGGGACAAAGCCATGGGAAGAGAAGCTAGGGAGTATGGCCTACTTTCTTCTTCTTCTTTTTCTTCTTTTTTTGGAAAGAAAACGATATTCTTCAGTTGATCTACCCTAGTAGCTTTCCTTAACTTCTTTAACATCTGCTCATATTAAGGGTGAGGATATCTAGTTATTAAAAAGTGGAGGAAAGATTCACCGTGTCTCATCACAGGAGGAAAGGGAAATGTTTGTGAAACTCACCAGGGAAATGTGCTGCTGGCTGTTTAGCTCCTGGGGGGCTGTGGAGACCGTGGGCAGGTGTGGGCAGAGCCCCCTAGAAAACAAAGTCAGCTGGCAGAGACGCCAGAGAGGAAGCTGGAACAGCCCAGCTCAGAGGAGGGTGGGTCCCAAGTTTGCAGGCGGAGCTGCCTTCCGATAGCACCAGGGTATCTGCCTGCTCCCATCTGACGCCGCCGCCAGAAGCCCTCTAGTGGGGACCAGCGGCACTGCGTGCCTCCCTGACATCAGCACCAGGAGTGTCCCTCTGGACCCCCAAGCTCAGTGTGGACTCCACCCCAGCAGGAGGGCAGTGAAGTGGGGGGCAGAGGGGCGGCCGGGGCTTCCTGTGGTCCCAGAGCACAGTGATGGGAACACACCAGGCTGCCCACGTGCCAGGGCCTGACATCAAGCAGAGGTGACATGCCGTGTCCTTGCAGGGCGGACGGGGCTTCCCAAGGATGCTTACCCGCCTGGCCCAGGTGGGTGCTGCTTCTATCAGCTTACCCTCTTGGAAAGTTGCAGTTGAGCAGAACAGCGGAGCGGCGTGGTCTGGAGGCCGCCCCACCTCCACCCCTGGGCTGCGTTCGGGGGCGGAGGGACACGAGTCCTGGCCCCCATCTCTGCTGTCACTCCCTGGCCCCGCCGAGTCTTCTGTAGAAGGCTCTCCGCTCACACTGGGGTTTTGCTAATTCTCTCCCTTTTTTTGGATAATTGCAGAATCATAAAATATTTTAATTTCAAGGTTAGCAATTTTCTCTTGCATACTTAATTTATAATTAGCTGGTTTATAAACCTGCGAATATAATTTTACTGTTGCCAAATGTTCTTCATGAATAATTAAGGGCAAATCGCTATTTATCAAATTATTAATATACCTAATAGCCTTGTTTTTGTAAACAATGCGTTGGAGTTGGATTTACTGAAAACCCTTCTCTGAGGGATCCGGTGTTCGGTTCCCACCACGGCGAGGACCCGCTCGGGGTGTCTGCACAGAGGGGCGCTTGTGCTCTGCTGATGTCACGGCCCCCGGCCTTCTTTCCTCCACAAAAGGCCAGGTACCATGAGCTGGGCAAACACAATGGCCATTCACCGGTGGGACTGGCCTCCTCGGCCTCGCGAACAATGTTGTTATTTGTTCTGGGAGTTCACCAGGAGCGTTTTTTGGAGGAAATGTAACAGATGAAACCATCCTTTCAGCCTTTCAAGATCTCTTTTGGCATAATCCTTCCCCCATTGGCAGTGGACCGCTTCTCAAAGTGGGGAGAGCAAGTTTTACATCAGGACGAGTGTGGACACCAGGACGTAGGAAGCCCCCCAGTTAACTGACCTGGATCATAGAGGATTCAGGTCCAGGAGACAGAGGAGGAGCCGAAGAGCGTGCTTCAACTCGGAGGGAAAATGGAAACTCACACTGGCTGGGGGGGGGGAGCGGGGGGAGTCCCCCCAGGGAGGCTCACTCGGCCCCGCCTCCCTGCAGACCTGCTCTCTCCTCCTCCTCCCAGCATCCACATCCTCTGCTCACCAAGAGAAGGCTCCCAGCTGACACCTCTCAAGAGTTTGAACAATTGAGACTAAGGAGCCAAGGCTCGACGTTCATCCGGAGCGCTCCGCTTCACGTCAGACTCACTCGCGGGGAGTCGTGGCCGAGGGTGGCCTGCTGGCCCGCCGGGCGTTTTCGGGGCCGGGCATCTCCAAGGAGCGTGGGGGCCCGCGGCCCCAGCTGGGGGAGCCTGTTTTGTGTTTGCTGATTTCCATCCGCCAGGCTTCCAGTCAACACTCTGGGCGGAGATAAGGGCCTCGGATCTCTTCTCGGGGCTGCCATGTGTGCGCCCCCTCGCCATGTGTGTGTGACTCCGTGTGTATGATTCATTCCAGAGCAGTTTTAGTCCTCATAAAATATTCATTTTGGTTGTGCAGGGCCCTGTAATTGCCATCTCTCACCCTGAATTATTTATACCTTGCACAGACTGACAAAGCTTTTCCATGCGGCCCTAGATGAATCAGACACACAGATCTTTGCTGCCAACAGCATTATAGTTTCACAAAATACGGTGCCGACGTCACTCTGGGCTGCCTCATCTCTAAATCCAGCTTTTCTTGATTTGACATTTTCTTTACTCTTCCATTGTCTTAGGCAGGCAGGCAGGTTGCCGCTTAGCTGCGAGCCGCCGCCGTTCTCGCCTGCGTTACGGCCGCTGTGCTTGGGAGGGCTAATGTGTCTTTATTGCCCTTGCTTTTTCATGCTCGGTAACAGGACGGTGCTTGGGCTCACTTTAGACCCATATATTATACATTAGCGATAAAATGATGCAAATAGTCCTGAATACTCTTCAGACAGACAGTGGAGATCAGCCTGGCTCTGGTCGCTTGTCACAGAAACAGAAAATAAAAGGTGACTGGGAGGCTGGGCCGAGCCTTGCGCTGCCGGCTGTGGGCTGTGCTCAGGCCCGGCTGGAGGGTCCCAGGCGGGGCTGCCGACCTGCACGGGCCCCTTTGTGGGTGGAGGAAGCACAGCGGGCCCCTGGCTCCCAGCACCCTAAGTGCGTCCATTCACCATCCAGCCTCGGCCCCAGCCCGGGGCTTGCTCTGACCTCCCGCCTCGTGGCCGGGTGCTGGCTGGTACTTCCTTGTGTTTCCGCATCCCAGCCTGGAAAGTCCCGCTTCGCCCGGGTCTGGGGAGCGGGTGGCGCGGTGTGCACACGCCTACCCTCACACACGCGCCCTGCACGTGCAGAGATGGGCACTTGGGGTGAAGGGCGCTGGGGACCCCGTCCAAATGTGTAGGAAACCCGTGCGTCGTGAATTAGGCGAAACTCCCCCACCAACCTTTCAAAACTGGAAAGGGGAGAAACCCGGTGGGCCCCGCACGTCGAGAGCTCTCGTTTCCAAGTGGAGACGGTGACAACCGGCGACAGTCCCAGTGGAAAGTTCCCAGGTGCCCGGGGCCCCGGGAAGGCGCACGTGTGGAATACTCACACGCGGGGCTGGACGGTGGTGTGGAGAGCCAGGCCCGGGGGCCGGGATTTTAACACCCTGGTCCTTCCCTGAGCCACAGAAAGGGATTAATTTATGGCTCCTGGCTCATCAACAAAGGGAGGGGAAGAGGGAAGGCTCGGTGCTGTTTCAAGTAATGGATGACCTGGACACACATTTCTCTTGTATTTGTTGACACGCAGGAGTAATGAAGTTAAAGCTTTGCACACATGTGCCCCTCATTAAGCTGCATTACCTGCATTAAAACTAATAATTGCCACTCAGAGCTGTGCTCCCATTAATCATTTATAATGTTTTAATAAGTTTTTAATCAGGACCTAAAAGGCTAGAGAGGCCGGCAGAGGCAGGTTCGACACTGGTGTCCTGTGTGCACGCACAGGCTTGATTTAAAATGTGATTTTTTTATTAATAATTCAGCCCACAAAGATGATAGTTCTTAATTAAGCAAGCAGGTGTGGACGAGGGAAATGGGCCTCTGAACAGGGAAAAGCTGAGCGAGAGCTTTCCCACACGGTGAAGGGTGGGATGGGGAAAAGCCCTGAAAAACAAACCAGAAAAACCCCCTCACATTTGTTCTGAGGATGATCTCCAGAGCCGACAGAAATCAGAATGGCGAGGAGAGCGTTCCGTTATCTTCAGATCCCTAAAAACGCACCCCCGTGTGGTGGGAGAGGTTTGAAACCCCAAGTTCGGATAAGCCGAGGCACTTAATCTCTGCACACAGAGTCTCGGTGAAAGTCTCCCCTGGAGCTGGCAACAAGTCCGGGGGTGCATCTGATGTGAGCCAAGTGATGCCGGCATTTTTCTTAAATAAGGAGCTCCGTGATCAGAGCTGGCAAATAGAACAGTGTCCAGAGGGAGCGAGGAGGCTGTTTTAATGAGCCCGCAGCGAAAGACAAAATACAGACTGATTGACAGGGCGAATGATCTGCCGGGGAAATGATGTCAGCGCCGCATCGCCCATTAGAAACAGAGAAATAGGTAAAGGGGGAAAAAGAAAGATAGGCACTTGAAACAAGAACCCCGGTGTAAATACACCCCACTTCACGTTTCCTCTGTGTTGTGCAGTTGGCTTCTTTTAAACAGATAACCTTATCAAAACTATCATGAAGTATCAGGAACACTTGCAGCAAATCCTAACTAGAATCCTGACAGCCAGCCGGGGAGGGTAACTGACAGAGCAGGGGGCTGGGGGCTGCGTTTGCTTTTAGAGTGTCTGTCTGGGTTTCACTTATCGGAACGCATTAAAACCCACCTGGAAAAAGTTTAAGGCAAGCCATACTCATTTCTCCAAAAAGAGGAGGGCTCGGCGGGATCTGTGGTGCTGGTGGGGATGGACCTGGCCGGCCAAGCTATTAATCCCAACAGATCTCTTTGTCATCATTTTAATGAGAAGCATTGCAGGAGTACAAGATCACAGTATCTGTAAGTGCCTCTTGACAGCTGCGGCTGAAGTTGTGATGGGAAGAAAAACCATTATAGCAGAAATTTAGCGATAAGGCTCTTTGGAGGGACGGTGGGGCCTAGCGTGGCTCTAGGCCGTGAAGGGTTAATTTTCTAAACCTAATAATGTTCGATAGTGAGGTATTTGTCAGGAGATAAAGAAGTGATAGAATCTGGGAAGTGGGTCCCTTGGTGATTGTAGTACAAATATTGTTAATGCGGTGTGGTTACTACAGTGAGAGGAAGTAAAATAGCTGCGGTCCACCAGAGACAGGCCCTGCTGCGGTGGGCAGGCGCCTCCAGACAAAGGCCAGTGATTGTTGAACCGCGAGTCAAGCCGTGGATATTTCCAAATCCTCACAGATCTGCATTTACACGCGGGGTATCATGCGTGCGGGGGACGGCGCACGCGGGGACCGGGAACCCGTGCTCTGGGGAGTCAGGCCCTCTCGCCGGGGGGGGGGGCCCTTGCAAAGGACATCTGGGCACAGCTGTAAAATTCAATACTGTCACCCTCTGGCCCCTTCATTATGACGTCATGGAGACACTCCAAGTATATGAGGCCCATAACTTGAAATGTACAAGAATTTAATAAGTCTGGTGTTAAAGCAATTTGTCATGGCATATTTGAAGAATAAATCAGACTAATGGAGCAGATTTCTCCTCCCGTATGGCATTACGGAACGTGAGCCCAGTAATAGCTAATGGCAAGAGTGGGAGAAAAAGAGAGGCCTGACATTAAGACCCTCGCGTTTTGGAAATCCGATACGTATTGACCTGTGTACTATCTCAGTGCACAGATCTGATGTCAGCAGAATGTACTCTTGTATAGGAACTGCTCATTACAGGTTTTGTGAAGGAAGCACATTGTCTCTGAGCACCAGAAGCCGATCGGCTAGGATTGCTCAGTAATCAATACTGCAGCGCCTGATGGCCCGGCGCGCACACACCGCAGCTGCGGCCACTGCTTTCAGGGACTTCCCAGTAATTAGCAGGGACTTCGAGGAAGCACTCCGCCACCGGTCACTTTCTTATCAGTCAGGGAAAAGTCTCTTAAAGGCTCTATCTTTTAATTTGACTCTTTAACTGTTTCCTTTCAAGAGGGCAGTCGTGGCTGCAGCCCCGAACACCCTGCGAGGGCGGCTCCCCCACAGGGCTCCTCTCCCGAGTGGACGGGGACTCCCTCGTGGTGGCGGGGAATTAAAGTGAGGTGGACAGAACAGGAAATTGACCATTTCCAGGTGGACAATTCGGTGGCATTGAGTGCACTCACAAGACGGTGGGACCACCCCCATCTAGCTCCAGGTATTTCTGTCGCCTCCAAAAGGAGACCCCGTGCCCATCAGATACTTGCCCCCCGCCCCTGGCCACCCCCAGTGGGTGGTGATTGTCACCACTGCATTTCCTGCACGCACATTCCCTTCTCAAGGTTATTATGCATTAAAGCGTCTCCTGGTTTTGTGTTCTGGGTTCAGGAACTAAAACTATGGGGCTCAATCTGGAATGGGGCTCCCTGCCGTCCCCGGAACCCCCAAAGCTGTCAGCACCTTGACTTACCCCAAGGATGCTTTGGGATTTTTGATTGATGACGTGGAGGCCTGTCCATTGGTATCAGTTTGATGCTTATTAAGAACTCCGCCTTCAAACGGAAAATCGAGCCCTCCTCCCCCAGAGCGGTGTTTTTCAGCCCTTGACTCAGATTCCCTGCATTACCCATGATGGAGGGCCGGAGGGGGTCACGCCCGCTGGGACCGTGGCTGCGCTCAGATGCGGGGGCCGTGGGAAGCCGCAGCTCTTTCCCGAGGGTGGCCTTCACCTGCGCTCGGGTGGCGCCCCAGGAGCCCCCGCTCGCGTCCTGCGCCCTCCAGCACGCGGCCCCTCCCGTTCCCAAGCGCTGGTGAGACCAGGCCCTGGGACACTCTAAAACTGGACAATGAAAACCATTTAAAATAAGCCTCTGCATGTGAGGTTCCTGAGATGCTGCGAACAGGGAGTTTCAGACACGTGACATCCACACGCAAAAGACAGGTCGCCAAGACGGCTCAGAGTTTCCTTTTTCTCCTCAATCACCAGGGTGCGCGCGCCAAGCCCACTGCATTTCTAAGGAGACAATCTATTTCTCCTTTGACCAGAGGGAAAGAAATCATTATTACATGATTAGTGGCTTCAGTGAGGTTGAAGAGCAGCGGTCGTGGGGAAGGCGGTGAGAATGGGTGGTATTAATTACCCAACACTTGCTGGCAAGATAATTTTATCAGTGATTTGGCCACTGGTAAGTTGCAGCTTTTGATAAAAGTGGGCAAGTTCTTAGCTGCTGGAGACAGGAGGGAAGGGAATGGTGTCAGATGAAATGCGTCTCATCAGCTTTTCTCTGACAAACCAAATTCATTCCTTATGTAATTGATAACGGCCTTGGCCAATTACTTCACACATCACAATACACAGAGGCCCCCTTTACAGGTTTTGCAGGGCTGTAATTAGCTATGCTAATTTCCCCTTTATTGGCCCTAATATTGCTCAACACCTTTTGCCATCCTGGAACCCACTAGAGCCCCATGGCCTGTCAGGACCGCTGATTATTGAGAAGGATAGCTTTAATCAAACATAATTGCAGTTAATTTTTCTCTCCTGCTCTCTGTTGCCAGCGTCTAATGCCACGGACTCCTTGATATTCCATTAAATTACAATTAAACAGCCTCCTTTGTTTCTGATTGTCCTGAACAACACCACAAAGTTCTGTAGCCGCTTAAAGGAGAGTGTTTGGTCCTAATTGCCTGCTCGCTCACAAAGGGCCAATTTGCACAATACCCATGTAGAATTTAAACAGTTCATAATGTAATGGATATTACACAGGAGCCTAACACTACAATTAAAATGATTTTCATCAGATAGAGAAGCTCTGGCTAATCAGCTTCATAAAAGTAAATATCAATGAACTAATTCATAGCTTAAACACACAGAAATGGAGCAGACTTGGAAATTAGTTACTGCGGTGGGGCCTGCCCCTTATTATGTGATACCTGGAGCAGGCGCCAGTTAGCACGGTTGAGCCTGTGGTCAGTCTGAGCCCCGTGAAGGCGCCCGCGTCCTGCCGCCGAGCACCTCCGGGAGTGCGGGCGTGGTGGGACAGGATTCCGAGACAGATGCCACCCAGACCAAACTTTGTACTTTCTGTAGCGGGCAGAGCATGGCCACAGCTCTGTCCAGAGCGGGAATAACTGCCCCTGCAGAACTGAGGGCGGGCCTCGGTTTCTAGCTCAGACTCAAGCTCTCGGCGGCTGCTGGACCCAGCGGCTCCCCGCCTCGGGCTCCCGGGCTGAGACCCCTGGGTGCATCTTCACTGGGCGCTCAGGTTTGGAGGAGGGAGCCTGCTGGAACCAGCTCTCCTAAGAGCGAAGGAGACTGCCCACGTGGCGTGCTGAGAGAGGAAACCAGACTTCAGAGGTGATGAGATCACACCTGAGCCCCTTCTACTGGCTACTGAGAACTTTCCAGGATTTGGGGGCGCTGCTTCCGAACCGGGTGTTAGCGGGGAGTTTCGACCAATGGGTAACAGTCTGCCCTGAGCTGCTGCCTTCCCTCCTGCCTGGGAGACACAAGTAAATAAAGCCCATATTTCAAGCTTGATTTACTCTGGTACCTACTGTGAAAGATGATGACTCTTTAGGGAAATAAAGACAGGGTCAGGGAATTAGTGTACATAATGGTCATTTTGATGATCGGCCAGCAGATGCAACGGGGAACCCACTGTACACAATTAAGCATCGTGTACTAATGACAGGTTAGAATTTTTATCGCCTCTTTTTCATCAAGCTGCAAACCCATGTTTAGCGTAATAAAGAGTTTATTGGTGTTAAAGCCAAAGATTTTCTGGCATAGGAAAGATTTTTCCTTTCATAACAAGAGTATTAAATCGTTTGTGTACCAGACTCTAGAAGGGAGATATGTAAAGTGGTTGTCAGATATTTCTTAGGAAAAAGCCAATTAAAGGGTAATTGGGAAAAGGATGAGAATCACCATTTGACTTCACGTGTTCGAGTTCCCTTCTTGCCGCCCCCCCAGACTCCCAAACTCCGGCCCGGCACAGCTTACTGAGCCCTGGCCGGCAGAGAGCACGCATTTGCCCCGGAAGGGACTGTGTCCGGTGTCTGCAGCCAGGCGCTGGCTGGACGGTGCCGCCCACCCTGGGGAGGCTTGATTGAATCCTTGAGTTAAACGTAACCAAAACGAAGATGGAAACCAAGCACAGGTCTCCTCTTCCTCCTCTGTCGGCTCCCACACGTGCGGGGCCTTATTTTGTTTGTGCAACTGGGGCCTGAGCACGCGGGAGGGACCCTGCTCCATAGGGCCGTCCACTCATGAGCTACAGATCTTTCCCAAGTCCTTACGCTGTTTTGAGAAACTTCAAGAATAATCCTGCCATCGCCCACACATCCACAACGGGCAACGTGTGCACCTGCACCTGCTCCCGAGTCGACCCCCAAGACGCTCAGGGGGTTACGGGGCCCGGCACCCAACTTTGTTCTGCTAATTCCTGCAGCGACAGTGGTTAAGGCCCAAGGGTGCCTGCGGTGACCATCCAGGGTGATGGCCGTTCAGGCTCCACTGGCTCAAAAAGACACCCAGGAATGCAAAGGAGGCTCCCGTGGAGGGGGGAGATCTTCCAGACTGCGAGAAAGCTCCCGCCGACGGCCCTGCGCAGACGAGTGGCCCCCGGCCGGCGCCCGCTCGGAGATTAGCTGGGTGGTAATGTGTGGCATAATTGTGCCGAGTGACTGTCCCCGAAGTGGAAACCTAATTGCCCGACAGGACGATAACTTTGTGACGCCCTCACCTTGTTAGGCCCTTTCTGGTGCCGTTGGGCGCAGCGCGGCCGCAGGTGCGCCTAATTTACCTCGCCGCGAGCGCGTGGAGCTTAATTGCACGGAGGCTGTTAGGAGGGAATCGGTGGGGGGAGTATCAAGTGACTTGCTCTGCGCTGACGGCAGATGGTGTTAAGAAGCCGGCGAGCTCAGTGTATAGGTGAGGTGAGTTAATGAAAGATGCAAATCCTGGCCTAAAATCGCGGGGCCGCGCAGGATGGAGGAAAGTTCAATTAGGTGGCCACTGTTCTTTCTCCCATCAGTCGGGTTTTCTTTAGCTGCGGTAGGAAGTCGTCCCGGGTATGTTGGTCCCGGGCAGGTAGAGAAGTGAGTCTGAGTCTCTGAAATCTTTTAATTTTCATGAGATGTTTATCGTCCACCAGGAACCTTGACCGTCAGGTTGAATCCAAGGAAATCGTGTGAAACTTCGTGAAAAGATGTGCCCCCGTCAAGTAGGACGTATGATGTTTGGAAATAACCTAGGGGAGGTTTTTGTGAATAGCCTCGTGGACAGGGTGTTGGCCCAGAGGGCGCAGCCTTGCTGGGTGGAGTGGAGGTGCTGTCGGGAGGGGACCCTCTGTTTCTGCCGTGGCCGGTGGTGCAGCTGGGCCTCCCAGGGCCCACACTCTCCTATTGGGAGCCAGAGCTCCTGCGTTTGTCACGGAGCACGCGGGAACGGGGCGGACAACGTGATGATGTTTTTGTCACAGCATCTCAACACACTGTCAGGACCCCGAAACCTCATGCTTCCGGACCCAGGGGCGGGCCGTGGCGGGAAGTAGAAGCAGCTCCGTGTCCAGCCTCCCGCTCCAACCAGGGCCCGCCTGCTTCTCTCTGCCTAAGGGACAGTTTCCTGGCCACATCAGGGGTCTTTGATCGTTCCCTTAAAAACACACGTAGGCCTTTAACGGAAGTCGTTGCAGCCCTTGAAACAGTGCCCTAAACCCTCTCTTAGGAGCTGTACCTATTGTAACTAAAAGAATCCATCTTCAAAAGCGTGTTTACCTGGGCAGTGACGGTCCCAGAGGTTGGGTTGCCAGGTAGAATTCAGCACATCTGGTTAAATTTGAATTTTGGGTAAACAACGATTTTTTTAGGGGAGGTACGCTTTGGGACATGCCTATCCTAAAAAATTATTCGTTGTTTATCTGAAATTCAGATTAAACTAGGCACCCTGTGTTTTTATTTGCTGAAGCTGGCAGCCCTGTCTGGGGTGGACACGTCCCCAGTGGTTAATGTTCTGTTGTGCAAAGAGCCAGGCAAGAAATGGCCAATCAAAGTCACAGTTGTCATTATAAAGGTTGGGATCCCCCAGTGTCAAGGCAAACCACTCCTTCCATATGTGGAGCTCTTCTGCACTGGCCGCTGGACCTGAGGCGCCTGCCCCTGCCTCCCCCGGGGTCTCCTCTCAGTACCGCCCCCTCCAGGGCCGCCAGCAGGCGGTGTGGGGCCGCCCCCCCCCCAAGCGAGAGTGTCATTCAACACGTCTGCGTCTTTTGTCTGATACCCTAACAAATATCCATTTTTTGTATTTTTGTAGATTCTTTCTAAAGTTTTTCCTCAAGTGCAATCAGAACTGTTTGAAGAATGCAGGCAACCCTCGGGACATGCGGAGATTCCAGGTACACGTTTCTCAAAGACACCCGGACCGCAGGCCGGACTTGTGTGTGAAAGTTGGATTCTCTGATGTTGCAATTGTTCGGAAACCAGCCTTTAGTTCTCCAGGGCTCGGGAGCACACCAGGATGGGCTCATTTGATAGACTATTTAAATTGAATGCTTTAAAGAGTGATCGATCTGGCACCTTCAGGACCAGATTCATCGAGCTCAGTAGTGGCAAAGTGAAACCAGCTCTGGAAATGTGCCTTGAGCTTTGGCTCTGATGCCCATGTGGGCATCTTGGGGTGGGCACGCTGCCCTGGCCCTCTGTGTCGGGCTGCGGGGCATCCTGAAATCAGGGTTATGAGAGCTGTCGGTTAAGTTGGAGTTACATTCAACCCTGGTAAGTCCTATGGCTGTGTTTCAAAATGATTGTTTCAGAATTTTTTTCCAAAGAAAGCCAGTGTAGTGTCCGGTGCAGCCCGTCTCCTCAGCGGCACCTTGTTCCTGCGTGGGGCCCGCGCTGGAGAGCTGCTTTCAGGGACGGATTGACTGGTCATGGGTGGAACCACCGTGCGTTGTGTGGGGGCTCCTGGGGGGCGAGGGGCCCTCTCACGGGGGGGCGGCACCCGCTCAGGGCAGGCCTCTCCCCACTCCAGAGCGTTTCCCCAGGTCAGCTGCCCTCCCCCGGGGCTGTTCTTGCCTCCTTAACCCCGTGTCTGGTGGCCAGGCTGTGTCCGCAGCCCAGGCTCCCTTGTCCTCTGGTTTGCCTCCGAGGGTTGCACCTCGGGGGGAGATGGAGAGCTGCTTGGGTTCAGGGATAAGTTATGACCGAGATCACGTTTTTCTTGCCTTTGTTTGTGAGAGATTAGGAGGTGACTTCAGAGTGAGGGGTAACTCGGCACACATGATGGGTTATTTTGCTGATTTTAATGGTGAGCACATCTGGGCTGGGACACAGAACTGCTCTTGGCCCCCGCCAGCCGGAGACGGGTTTGGGAGCTCAGCGCTGGATGGGGTGTTACCAGTGATTCTTATTTGGGATTTAGACTCGTTTAACCATCAAATCACTCAAGGCATTATTTTGTTTTTAGAAATGTAAGTTGTGCTTCAGTCTTTAGAGGAAGCACGTGACACGAGTCTTTGCAACCAGCCAGGCAGAGCGGGTGGAGTCTGCGGGCCCGCCCGCCGCCACGCTCTGGCGCCGCCTCCGTTTCTCTTGCCCGAGGCCTCGCGGGCGGTGTGGACCCGCTGAGCAGCGGGGAGGTCACGTGTGGGATCTCCAGTGGCGAAACGCAGCGTCGCTCACAGCGCAGCCCGCAGTTACTAGGGGACCTCCCCCCGTCTTTAGCTAACCCCCTGCCTCGCAGGAGGTTGAAGTGGACTTAACAGTATGTCAGGGCTCACACAGCATTTCCAACTGGTACCACAACCTCAGCCCCTCTCTGCGGGTGCGCCGCAGGGCTGCCCGGCCGAGAAACAGAACGCGGCTTGTCTGCTTCCTTGGCTGAACTACGCTTTTCCCTTGGTGGCTGACCTATATATAGACGACAGAGCAAAGACAGTGTCCTTTTTAAAATTTTTTATTCTTACCTTTTCTGGTTTCTGTAACACAGCGTGGTCTAGGGACGTGGAGAGGGTCAAGCTGGTGGCTCAGTGTTAGTTCTGTGTCTCTGCACCCTATCTGGGGGACATGTCGGTGGAGTTCCCTCCACGCCCAGGGCGGGGCCTGGCAGATGGCTGCTAGGAGAGCGCCTGAGCGACCAGGGCAGCCCTGTGTCCTCTGGGTGGGGGCTGCCAGGCCAGTAGTGCCCCAGTGGGGTCAGAGCACCCTTGTCGGGGCAGCACAGATAGCCTCCCCGGGGCAGCAGTCTGAAGAGGTGCTGAGAGATCTGCGCCTGGGCCTGGGCACTCTGTTGGTTGCACTGCCATTATTTTGAGGCTCAGAGTGAGGGCCTGATACTGGGGAGACATCAGTGATCTTGACGATGCCCACAGCAGGAAAGACTAGTCTGGGAAGGTGTCCCTTCCTTTGGGCGGCAGGGCGGGTCCAGTGGCTGCTGGTTCTGCCTCATAGTCTTCATGTGGGACCTGAGGTTTTTATAAAACACCAATTACTTATGTATGTATTTATATATAAACATGTAGCTTTGGCTTTTTTTAATTCTTAAAAATACTCTTTATTTGTAATCACTTCTATTCATCATTTTTTTAACTAATGGACTTTTTTTTTAATGGTGGTACTGGGGGTTGAACCCAGGACCTCCTGCATACTAAGCATGCGCTCTGCCACCGAACACCCTCCCCTGCAATGCACTTTTTTTAAGAGCAGTTTTAGGTTTACAGAAAAGTTTCACAGAAAGTACCAGTAAGCCCCACGAGTCCCTGCCCCCCACCCCCAGTTTCCCCTGTTATTAATGTCTCGCAGGGGAGTGGCTTGTTATTAACTGAGGCCCACCATAGCTTTGCTTTTAAATCACCTTCCACAGCGGGTTTTGACGTGTGCAGGCCCTTCTGGTTCTCCATGCACCTGCCCAGCTGTCCTCTGTGGGGTCCCAGCTCTCTCAGTGGTGCTGGCCCTCCCCACTGCCCAAACACAGCAGAGAACCAGACTCCCCCACCTCACGTCCAAGCTCCAGCCCCCAAATCCTGCTGTCAGACCCAGACTGAACCTGGGCTCACATCTGTGCTGCCCCTAAGATTCTGAAAATAATACACCAGTTGGGCCCACCTCAAGAAAAAATCTCAAGGCTGAGGGTAATTTCCTGTTTCCTGAGTCCTTTAGGGGTGCCACTCCTGGGGTGCTCGTCAGAAGTTCACCTGGGAAGGCGTCTGGGGTCGGCAGGGCCGTCCCGTCCCTGTGTGAGTTCCTTTTTCACTTCTGGGAAGCAGCTGAGAGTGTGGGAGGGCCTGGCCCCCATCACTTCCCCGGCTGCCCTCTGCACCCAGACCTCAGGGCAGAGCCTTTTGCTCCAGCAGGAAACACACTCCTTGGCGCAGCAGGTCCTCGTCCCTGCCATCCTCTGAGATGCACCTGAGAAAGGATACTTCCCTGGGCTGCAGCCACCTGATTCCTATGCAGATGCAAAAGCGCTGGTTACCAGACGTTGCTGTGAATGTGGGCGGGAGGAGAGCCTTCTGACTCACAAGCCTTTGTTTCCCTTTTGGGGCAACTCTGAATCCTAGAACCCTTCAAGGAAGGACAGTCTCAAGTGAACTAATTTTAATTAGATAAACTATCTAATCAATATGTGAGCAGATCAATCAAAACAGCAGCTTTAAAATGAGCGGCTGGAGGGGTGTTTCTGAAGCTAATGGCTAGAAGAATATTTCTCTGAATTGAATTCACTTGTTAGCATAATAGGAGATTAAACTGTAATTAGTGCAGTGGGTTTTGAAGGGAAGCAATCTTGAGTCAAAACAAAACAAACCACCCACTCCATTAGCCCCAAAGGCTGTGATTCGCGGAGGATCCCGGGAGCGCGACCTCCGGGAGGGACACTGGGGGCGGCTGGCCGGGCACCTGGCGGGGCTTCACCTCCCCGCTGACCCCGCCTTCACCTGCGCTTGTCTCTGCAGGTTGTCGTGTCCACAACAGTCAACGTGGACGGCCACGTGCTGGCCGTGTCCGACAACATGTTTGTACACAACAACTCCAAACACGGGCGGCGGGCCCGCCGCCTGGACCCGTCAGAAGGTACGGCCCCTTCTTATCTGGAAAATGGTAGGCACATGTTACATGTCTTTTTATTTGCGATGCTTCTTTTTCTTTGCACCATCTTTTCTGTTGAGTCATGTCAAGTTGCTCCCACCAGGCCCCCCTCGCTGGTCAGACCCCCGTCCCTGCGGGGCAGGTGTCCCCCCCAGTGGACGGGGACAGAGCCCCCGTGTCCCCCTCTCCTCCCTTGCTGGGAGGCTTGGCTTTCCCACCCTCTCACCTGCCATGGCCTTCACTTTATTGGTTTGTCCGTTTCTAAGCTTTCTTTTGCTTAGAGCTTTTCTCACAGTTTTAATTTATTTGGTTTTATTTCGGCTTGTCCTAAGCCCCCATCCAGGTCACCCCGGGATACTTTTGGGCATGTTTTAGGGGGTGCTTACTTCCTGGTCCCATGAACTCAAAATGGACTTCGAGGACTACCTCCTGCCCCTTGATGGAGGGAGAGTCTGTGTGTGAGTGTGTGTGTGCACGCGTGTGTGTGTGAGTGTGTGCATTCACATGTGGGGGAGGGAGAGGGAAAAACAGCATAAAATGTTGTTCGCCAAATGCTTCCAAGTGATGGACTTCTTGTTTTGCTTGTTAAAAGAGAAAAATTTCGGTAAGAGTGATAGGCAGGGAGGCGTGTCCTTGCCCATCGAGTCAGAATTCAGAAACACTCAGCCAAGCCTCTCTCTCACACACCCTGCTCCGTGAGGACACGCATGTGCCCACCCTGAGCACGCCCCCTCTAGAGATCCTTTTTCTCTATAAACATTTCATGATAACTGTGAGATTCTGACCAATATGAATCGTTGAGAAAGTCACGTGCATTTGGTTTTTTTTAAGTGAACTGCGAACAAAACAGCATAATTAAATTCTTTAGAGCAAAGAGCCCATAGAAAGAAGCAGTTTTCAGACAGCACCTCTAGACTGAGGTCTTGAATTCAGGGGCCCCACGTGAGGCAGGCAGACAGACACGTGCACAGGAAAATGAATGAAGCGTGCGCAGATGATCAGAATGAAATATGATTCAGACATAAAGACAATTTATGAATCTGCTGTGGTCCACAAAAATAAGCTAATTTGTTTTTCTACATTAATGACTAAGGTATAAGAGAACAAAAATATAATAATTAAAGGTCGCCCTGGGCACCAGAGTCATTAGAATCTGTGACGTACTGTTTATCCCCTTCCTATGCATTGAAGTAGGTGTGTGTTTTGCTTAGCAACCATCACTAATGAGGTTCACAATTAAGAAGGTTGAATCCCCATCCTGCATCCCCTGCCTCCCCAGAGACCCAGAGCCGGCAGCGTGATAGGCTCAGGAGGGCCCCTCAGCCGCTGGAGTTAGGTCGTAGTCTGGGTCCGAACTCAGCCTCCTCTAATGAGCTGTTATGATCTGAGCAAAGTGCAAGTATTTATTTTTGTAAGTAGCACGAAAAAGCATCTGACTGTAAGCAGGAAATACAGCATTTGGAAAAGTAAAGGCCACTCGTGGGTTATCGTGGAGGTAAAACCCAACTGATCAAAAGTGATTTGCAGAAGGCAGTCTTGCTCAAGATTTTTTTTTTTAGTGTTTGTTTTTCAATACTCGATCGACATTTAAACCAAGTCACTTCCTTGCGAGAGACTGGTGTCTTACTCCACCCCCGAAAGTGACTCACAATCAAAAGACGCAAGTAGGCGGCTTTGAGAACTAGCCTCTGCGAGTCTAAGAAAAAGGCATTTGTCGGAAAGGGTCGGGGTTTTGTCCGCTGTCCTGTGATTAACGCCCAGTCCTCAGGTGCCCTGCGGAGTGCGGCACGGTCTCTCTGGGGTAGAGAGGGATGCAGCCCCGGGCTCTGCCACTTCTGGGAGGGCTGACTGCTAGGGAGTCCCTTGTGGGGTGTGGCTGTATCCCCCCAAAGCCCGTTTTCTCCCTTCTGCCCAGTTAGTACCTATTGTACGCGTAGGATGTTGGCTTTG
>NC_087443.1:81122719-81140219 GCF_036321535.1 Camelus dromedarius | reverse complement strand
AGGGGACCAGTGCTGGTTTTTGAATAGCGTGGCCTTCACGTGCTCACGTGGTCAGGGTGTCTGGGAGGTCCACGCGGGAGCCTGGGCGGAGGGCTGTGGGCTCCAACTACCTGCGGTCACCACTGCAGGCTCCTGGGGCGGGTCTGGTCTCCCACTGGGATGCGGGCCTCTCTCTGTCCAGTGAGCAGGGGACAAGGTGGATCTGAGTACCTTTCTACTTTGGGGTTGGGAGAGGGGGTCGAGGTAGCTCACCCACCGCCCTAGTAGGAAGTGCGAAGTGTAAAATGTAGCTTCTTCCAGTGCCCACTCCCCAGTAGGGCCAGTACCCCCCCCCCCCAGGGCTGTGCCTGACCTGGGTCCTTGCTGTCCCCAGAGGCACCCAGACCCTAAGCAGCCGAGACTGCCAGGGACACCTGGGGTCCTTGATGGAGTGAGGCCCCCTCCTCCATTGGCTCGGCAGCCCTCAGTAACCCCACCAGCCAGGGGAGAGAGAGGTCCCTGCCCCACACTAGGGGCTGCTTCCTCCCGTGGGACCAGCGTGCGCTCTCAGGAGCCCAGAGCTGCCTGAGAACCAAGGCAGAGAGGGTGGAGCCCAGCGTGTCCGGGTGCTCCAGCCCTCCAGCCGAGACCTGGGGACTAGGGGCCTCACAAGTAGGTGGAACTGCTCTCTTTCAATGTGTTAATAAATAAAGACAGGCAGAATGGGGTGATGAAGTTGGGGCGTCCTGTAAGCGCTTTGCACATTTCAACAAAGAGAGCTCTTCTGCATAGAAAAGCGTAGCCAGCATCACTGGGTCCTGGGAGCTGGGAGACAGGGCTCCCACCCTGGGCCTGGGCCAGGGGCTCTCTGCCCCACTCTGCTGCAGCCGCGTCCCTGTGGCGCTCGGCCTCCTCTGCACGGTCACCACCGGCCCCTGGGCACCCATCTGGGTTTCTGGGCATGAATTCAGGCTGGGGAGGCAGTGGGTGCCCCACTCTGCTCTGCCTGGTGTTGGCTGGGGGGTCTCCTGACCCCTCGAGTCCTGCTTTCCCCTTGGTGCCTCCAGGGGGTGGCCACTGAGGTGTGACTTCTGCCGGATCTGGTTCCTTGAAGGAGAGGATGTGTCTTCCCCCAGCAGGAGCCACGCTGAGTGTGGGCTCTGTGTCTGCCTCGGGACGCTTGGTTGCTGGGCTGGGTCAGGCGTCTGTAGGGGCGAGATGGACCAGCTCTGCCCCAAATGGACGGAGCATCCGGTCCCCGCATCAGACTCTCTGGACTCCCAGCTGCTCCTCTGGACATCAGATTCTTGATACTCG
The DNA here is from genome assembly GCF_036321535.1 of Camelus dromedarius. Lineage (NCBI taxonomy): Eukaryota > Metazoa > Chordata > Mammalia > Artiodactyla > Camelidae > Camelus > Camelus dromedarius. Next base: position 81,138,923 of record NC_087443.1, on the reverse strand, counting down.
GGCTTTTGGTGTCAGAGTCTGCAGGCTGCTGTCGGGAGTGGCGACTCTTCTTGAGAAGACACACAGTCGCAGGAAGGCCTGGTTCTCCTTCCTTTACTCTTGGCCACCGAGGACTGTGGCCCCAGTGGCAAGAAAAGGGCTCTAAGCAGAGGCAGTGCGGCTGGAGGGGAGCGGGGTGAGGAGCTGCCTGTCGCTGGTCAGCAGTGTCTCGTGGCAGAGGGCCTGCCGCACCGGGGCCGCGTGAGGATGGGCAGCTCTCTGCGCCCTGTCTCCCTGGGCCAGGCAGGACACCTTCCTCAGCCAGAGGCCTCGTCCCCAGGGACCTGGAGTGTTCTGTCTCTTCCCCGTGGGGAAGCAAGTACTGCAGAGTTAGCTCCAGCCGACACCCCTGTCCCAACCCCCGTCTTCTCCTCCAAGCTGACTGTGCTCTCCGGCCCCAAGCTCAGGGTCCTGGCTGCCCAAGGCTGTGGGGATCTCCTCCATCAAGGGCTCTCCCGTGAACGGGCGTTTCAATGAAGCCATTCAGTGAGCCTGGCCTTTCCTGCGGGAGGCTGATTTGCACCCCCCCCAACCCCCATCATTAACAGGAATATACATTTCAAACGCGTGTAAGGGATACGGGGCCTACACTCTCAGGGAGCAGAGGAAAGGTGGGGTCACAACCTGTCTGACCTGGAAGCTTCTGTCTGATTTGCATTGCCCTGAAATTGATGGGGACATGGAGTAATCATTGGGAACTGCACTCCCTCTGAAAACTGAGCCAGGCCTTCTGGCCGGCAGGACGGCACAGCCCTGCAGGGAGGGCGCCGTCCCCTGGGCATCTGGCTCCCATCAGGGCCCCCTGTCACACTGAACCTTCCCGGCGTGAGGCAGCCAGGCTTGGGGGGAACCTGGGGACAGGAGGGCCCCGGCCCCCGCCAGAGGCAAAGGCCTAGATGGTCTGTTTACAGTGCTCTGAGAAACACCAGATTCTTCAGAACAGGCCCAGGTGGGTGTGGGCGCTCTCCGCCGCCCCCGCCCTGGAAGGGGAGGCAGGCCAGGCCATCCATCCAGGCCCCTTTGCCTGCTGCCTTCGACTCCTCTGAAGACACAATTACCTTGGGAGGTGGTGGCAGTTCAGTTGATTAGCACAGTGAATTAAAAGAATGAGTCACAATGACATGTCCGGCTCTTCCATACTAGTCCTGTGTATTCCCAGTGAGCCTCACCCCAGTTGTAAGAAGGTCAAAAATTAGAGACAGGGAACAATTTTCAAGCGGCTGGCACTTAGGAGCAGAATTAACAATCACTCTGTATGTAATTGCCAGTTAATAGTAAATTGCCTTCTAGACTGTAAAATGCAGTATAAATGGGTGGGCACCTAAAATTAAATTAATGAGATATTTGCTGCATTTAAAAGTGAACGGTGCAAATTAATAACTGAGTACGACACTTGTTTTAATATTTGTCTAATAGTGTATCATTTGCTTGTTTAATAATAATTAAAATTGCCCTGGAATATCCTACCTGAGGAAGCCGCCGTGGTCCAGGCAAATTGAACAGTTTCACATTCGTAATCTCACCAGTAGAAACACATCAAATTGTTAAGAGCAGTAAGAGAAATTATTTTTTAATTAGAATGTAAGCATTGCAGTGTTATTCGATTAAGATAAATTGGAATTTGTATGCTTCTAATTGAAATTAAGCTCGAGCAAAAACTGCTTTCACAGACACGTTTGCAAGTGTGAGGCGTTCTTGCACTGACGTGAGTGTTACTGTGCTCCTAACACGTCCATTTGGCAGAATGGTGTCTGGTTACACAAAAGAGCTGAAGCTGGTTGGCGGTGGCTTCACGCCCAGGCGTGGCCCTGCAGGACACGGGGCGCAGCTCCTGGGCTCTTCCTGTTGGCTTCTTGCACCCCAGTGTGTGGTGGACACCCCTCCTTTAATTAGAGATTTCTTTTGCTCAATTAAAGGCATCATCACAAATTGTCAGGAGTCAACATGTTGTCTGCCAGTGGCCCAGCCAACGCAGCAACTAAACAAGACGCTGGCAGTGTCTCGTGCCCACGGCCCAAGCGTGCCCGGCGCACAGGCTGGTGTCAGGTCTGCAAAGCGTTTACTAGATGGGGACATAAAAATGATGATTTTCTGCACAAAGGCATGCATTCAGTTTCAGGCTTGTGAACTCATTACTCAACCAGTAAGTAAGGGCTAACAGTTTGTGTTCTTTCTGATGCAGTATTTATGGTTTATTTTTTTCTTTTAAGTCATATTGTGGCTTAAAACTGGTGGTATGTCAAGGGGGAGGGACCACCCTGTCCTCGGAAGCTGTCCTGGCACTGACGGGGCGGCCTTTTGCTCGCCCGGGGGCTACCGTCTCCTCCGGCAGCCTTCCACCCCCTAACCCCCACTTCACTTCACCCCTTGAAGGGCGCTCATGTTTCTGAAGTGTTTTAAAGATCTTTTGTGTGCATTCAGATGTGATTCTGTCAACAGCACGGTGACACATGGGAGAGTCAATATCGCCCTTCGACCACAGCCAGCACCAGCAAGCTGCCTCCCAGGCCAGTGCTCTTCAAACAAATTACTTGTACCCACAGAGCAAACGATTCCTAATTGCCTCTCACAAATCATACTGTTTTTACTATGCTAAACTCCATGCTGATGCCTCCCCTTAAATGTAAACCACCTGATTATTTCAATTATACATTTTTAACCATGTGTGTGGACATGGTGGAGATATTTTAATTACGGGTCCTAGAGTTTGGGGAAGCTTTCAGCCCATTGGTCTTTTACTCCTGGACTCTGTCCTGCCCCGGCCCGGCCAGCAGGACCCCAGGGCTTCCGGCTGCTCCCTGTGCTTTCTTGTCCTGCAGACCCAGGGCTCTCACTGGCTCCAGTTCGCCAGGTGGACGGTGTCAGTGGACATCTGAGGTCCCCTGGAGGATAGACACCCTTGTCTTTGTGTGAAGTTCGTTGTGGAAGGACAGCTTGGAGCCTGCATTTTGCACTCAGGCCATGTCTAGGCTCGTTCAGAATCAAATGACCCAGAAAACACACAACTCCGGCACGATTTCTTCTCCCAGCCCACCTACTTCTGCTGGACGTTGGTTACATGTTGGTGGCAGAGGGCGAATTTCTGGGTATGGAGACCAAGGAGTCATCTTTGGGGTCATCTGTGGGGCTCCTTAGGGCCCCAGAGGAAGGGAGGGTGCCCCCCAATGTCCTCTGCCCTGGGCAGCCCAGCAGCAGACCAAATAACGATCAATTAATTCGCCAGCATGCTGAGGGGGCCCGGGAGCAAAGACCCGATCACCCATCCCTCTGAAGAGCGGCGCGGTGAGGGCTCCCGGGTCCCTGCTGTCCCTTCCTCTCCTGTCTCGAAGGAGGCCGGGAGAATGAGACACACCGTTTGTGCTGTTGCACAAGTAGACTATTTGTCCTAATCAGTGACACCCATTTACTAGAATTGCTTAAAATGAACTATACCTCATACAGAAATCGCACATTTAGAGAGCTCCATTCATCATCTGAAAATTGAGGGCCAGTAAACTTTTCTGCTCCTCCAGTGGGATCATAGGCATGCATCAAAATGTTAGAAATGATTGGTGAGAGGGAGCTGTCACCCATTTATCAAGGAAAAGAACATTATTTGCTAATTTCCCAACCAGGCTGGTGACAGGGTGCTTCGTCTTTGGACCCACGGTGACCAGCATGGCCTTTCTGTTATTAGTACAAGTCAAGCGCTTTTGGGCAGTTGCTAACAAGACACATTTGTCTGCCATCAGAGGGGCTTTGGTGGTTTTCCAAGTGCGGTGACCACAGGCCGCTCTTTCCGCGGCCCGATGGCTGCACTCGGCAGGCCCCACGCGCACCCAGGAGGAGGACGGCCAGATAAATCACGAAGTTTCCACGTCAAGGTGAAGGTATTGACTCTCCGGCACCAAACCTGACAAAATGTAGCCGAGAGGAGACAGCCATTCATCTTCCCCAAAGGACAAAAGGGTCACGGGTCTCCCTGGTTGGGTGTGGGATGCGGACTGGCCGCTGACTGCTAACCCCCCCACCCCTGGCCCGGAGGCCGCGGGAGGAGTCGCGGGATGGACTCGGGCCACGCTCGGGTCGGTAAGGGTGCCGCCGTGCTTCCGGAAAGACTTGGGGAGGACCTGGGAGATGCGGGGATGGGGAGGGGGTGGACGAGAGGCCCTTTAAGAGCACAACAGAGTGAATATGACAAGCAACGTGCAGAAGGAGGCAGAGATGGCGTGGGGAAGATAAGGTCCCACAAGCCACCCTGGCGAGAAGAACTCCCGCAGGTTCAGGGGTGAAGACGCCGGGAGGCTTCAGAACGACCGTGTCGGGGGGGAAGCTGCGACGGAAGCGTGTGGTTCCTCTGTTGCTAGAGAGGAGGAGGGCTACGGGCCGGCCTGTGCCCTGAAGAGTGGACGCTGGAAGGAGGCATCACTCGGGTTTACCTCCAGGCTCAGCATCACATGGAAGCCACGGGCCACCTCTCACCAGGTCCGTGTGTCCACGTGGCCGCGCAGGAGGCCTGAGGCCAGCGGCCCAGGCGGGAGGTTGATGGCGAGAGCCTTTCACCCCGGGGTGCCGAGCGCGGGGGCAGCAATGCCCTGAGAGGGGCAGCTCCTGTTTTCGTGTGAAACCTTTGTTTTGGGAAGGTCTCCAGGCTGAGGCTTGGATCCCAAAAGCCCAACCTGAGAAAAAGTGCATTTAAAAACCTATCCTTTGAATCTGTTGGGCCTTTTTCATTTGTTGTAGAAAATGCAGAATGAGTCATTCTAACTTTTCTTAGAATGGTTTCTCCATAAAACAAGGGCAGAAAAATGGAAGGCTGTTTGTCAGTGAGGCGCGCTGTCTGCTACACCCCCCACATATAAGTAGAAGTTTTCAAATGCTCGTAATGAGCGTGTGGAAGAACCTGGTTCCACAGGGGACCTGAGTGCACATGGGCTGGCAGAGGCTCCAGAAGACTTGTTACCGAGCGTGTTAAATTTTCAATACGGAATCTCCCACTGAGGCAACAGGCCGCTGCAGAGCTTGGCACATGCTGGTGTTGGTCATCTTTGGGGGAAGTTTCTTAAAGTCTCAGCCTGGCAGTGGGTCTGTGGTCCCTCTTCTCCTGGACGCCACCCCTCCCTGCCCTCACGAGACAGCCTTCCTTCCGTCTTCCACACACAGAAATCCCATTCCCTGACAGAGAGCTCTGTTGGGTCGCCCCCAACTTTCTCCCCCGCTGTGAGCATCTGATGACCTTCACGGACCAAAAGTCAGGGCGTCTGGGCGGTTGGATGTGGAGGGGATTCTGCCCAGTTTCTTCCCCGTCTTTTCACCCTGTTTATCCTCCCAGGAGAAGCCCCTTGGCTCTCGTGGTCTCAGCCCGGGGGTGGAGGGGCGGGGGGCGGGCGGCCCAGGACTCTTCCCCATTCTCGAGAATCCGTGTGCTCGGCACTGGTGATCTGCCGGATGCTTCACCCCGGGAGTCACTTCCCCTCAGCTTTGAAGACCAGCTCAGTGTTTTCCCTAGTGAAACAGAACGTCCCATGTGACCTTGGGGAAGCGCATGCCCCTGCCGAGGTGGGCCCCTCCTCCGGTGGTCTGACGGCGGCAGGGCTCCATGCCGCCCGTGGCCTCGGTACCTGTGCTGAAGGTGGCCAGTTTTCCTCCTGTGCTTGTTGCCCTCTCGCAGGGAGGTGACTCAGAAGTTGACTCGTTTTAATACCAAGAAAGTGAGCTCCAGGTGTGTGAGGTGCCCCAGCCGCACACACGCCTCCCGAGAGTCACCGCCAACAGCACGCCCTCAGCATCCCAGCGACAGCACCCAGGCCGCGTGCGCTGTCACTGCGCCAGGGTGGTGGGCGCCTGCTCCCACCTGCCCACCGCCTGCCCCGCCTCTTCCTTGCAGCCCCCAGTGCCGTGACCGCCTGCTGACTTCCTTCCTCCACACTCAGAAAATACCGCTGACAGGAAAGATCGTTGAAATGAGCTTGGCCTCGAGGATGGGAGGGGGAGGCTTGCCATCAGCCCGACTTGGATTTACCCTTCGTTTCCGGGGATCAGGGTTTCCTGGACGCCCGCCTGGGCCAGGTGCTCTGTGGGTGGTGCAGGTGATTCAGAGAAGGAGGGAAGGCGCCGGGGTCTCACTGGTGCTCGGGGCGGGTGCCTCGCCCGGGAAAGGGCCACGTCTTCACCCTGGCAGCTGGGCGCCTGTGCTGGGCTGCACTCAGCACATGCGGGTGCACTGCCCTGCTGACTCTAAGTCTAACGGGAGTGGCGAAGAGCAGGGTAGATGCAGTAGTCACGAAAGGTGTCCGGTTCTCCGAGGAGAGGGGCCCCTGCGCACCGCGGGGCCTACGGGAGGAGCGCCCCTGCCGAGGGGGTGTGGACGGGCCAGCTGCACCCCTGCTGGAGGTGGGGACGTCGAGGGAGCACAGCAGGGCGAGACGGCAGGGCCCAGGGGTGGGCAGGAAGGTTGGGCGAGGCCACAGAGGCCTCCTGAGCCCAGTACAGTTTGGGGTTTGGGAGCCCCTGGTGTGGAAACAGGACTGTTTCACTTGAGACTATAATCCAGAATCTTGCGCGCAGGGACTGTTCTGCGATTTCAATGTGGACATTAACCTTGGCGATGTCTTTAAAGACTCCGCCTTAGAACACGGCTTTTCTTTACTCACCTTGAAAAACCAGGAGTTAAAAGTGCCCTGTGGAGAGGAGCAGGGCAGTAGGTGGGGAAGCCAAGTTCTCCTCCTCAGCGGCGTCTCTCCCCTCCCCAGACCCTCCCCACGGCCAGGGCTCGTTTACCCCAGCTCTGGCCGCCTCCTCTGACACAAATACCAGGAGCACCTCAGGCAGCAGAGTTACTTCCCTCGTGTAGGCGTGGCTGGGACGCATATTCGAGTCTAGATTGGGGACATTACTTTCACTTCGATTTTTGTTTTTTATCCAGGTGTAACTCACACAGCATCAGATTTTACCCGTTCAAAGTGTGCAGTTAAGTGGTTTCTAGCAGTCACAAAGTTAACTTTAATTGATCTAATTCAAGAGCATTTTATTCCCCCCAAAAGAGGCCTGTATCCATCACATCCATCAGCAGTCACCCCCCCATTCCCACCCTCCGCCCTCCGACCCCAGGCAACCACGAGTCTACTCCCTGACCACACTTGCTTCCTGTTGCAAGTCGTGTACACAGAGTCGTCCAGCGTGCGTGTTCCTTTGCGACCGGCCTCTTTCACTCTATGATTAGTGTGACCAGAGCTTCCTTCCTCTGCATGGCTGGAGTATCCCATCGTACAAAGAGACCACATTTTGTCCACCAGTCTGTTGATGGACCCTTGGTACAGTCGTTCCTCCGTATCTGCCGGGGATTGGTTCCAGGACCAAACTCTGCGGATGCTCAGGTCCCTCACAGTGACCCTTCGTATCCGAGGTCGGAGCCGCGGTTGGTAGACTATGAGGATGTGGACCCTGCAGAGACAGGGGCCCAGCTGCATTACAAATAGCACTGCTGTGATACATTCGGGAACAAGTTTTTGTGTGGATCTGTGAGAAACATTCCGTTTGCTTTGGCTTCTCAAAGTCAAAAACTTACCTTCTACATTGGCCTGGTATTTTCAAGAAACCCTGCAATTGTTACTTGTTACTTACCAGCACCTACTGTGCGCCCTGCACTGAGTAGGGCAGGTGCTGTGACACGGGGTGACGGCCCCACCTTCAAAGAGGAACGTGGACCTGGGAGCAAGTGAAGGGTTGACTTGGGAAGTACACCCCCTTAGCTGGCCAGCCTCAGACACTCGGAGTCGGGAGTTCTTCCCATAGAAGGGCCACCTCCAGCCTCGGGAGTGGGTGAATGTTTGGAGCTCATTTTTCAGCTTATTATTTAAAAATGGAGATTTTACGCTGGTTTCAAATGTGCAAATACACTGCCTGCCCGGATGGTTCTCCATAGAGTGTTGTGTTGCCCGCTTGGGTTTTGAGACCCCTCCCCACAAAATACCTCTAAGAGGGTCGATGGCGCGGGTCCACTTGATTTTCCTCTCTTGAAGGAAGGGTAACATCTGGGTGGTTTGCGCTCTTTGTTGTGTTGAGGGTGATTTTCATTCACCACCTTCTTTCCTTTTCTTCAGGCCCTTCTGTGCATACAGAGAGGTTCTGTTCTTTAGTGCAGTCGTTGGGGGGTCGCTGGGGCCCCATCCCGGCCCCAGCCGCCACCATGGGGAGCCTGCCTCGGAGGTCCCTGTCCCCAGGGGCGGAGCCCTCAGAGAGGTGAGAGTCTGATGCCATGTGCCTTGGCTGGCCTTAGCTGCCGGCTTGGGCCGCGTCGACCTCATTTCAGTGTGACTAAAAATGTGACCGTAAAGGCTGTAATCCCGTGTATTCCTTGAGGTATGTAAACAGAATTGTTTGAAAGCGATCTAGTAGTTGTCAATAAGGGTATTATGTGGGGAACAAGGAAGATGCACTGGCCCCTTTTCTGCATCTGGTGTCTGGTGTCATGTCCTAGTGCCACCGCCACTGCAGGTGGCAGTGAACGGTGCGGGTCCCCGAGCGCCAGGCCGGGCGGGCAGAGCATGTGGATTCCAGACGGTCCTCCCCCTGTGGATGAGGCGGCGCCTGGCTTCAGTGAGGGGTCAGTGTGGCCCTGTCCTCATCTTTAGAAGTCTTGGCTATACAAGATACCCTTTGCTGAGTGGGTTGGAGGGGCTTCTGGAGTGACTACACCTGAAACAGGCTGACCTTGGGCGGGTCTGAGCTACCCAGCTGGCGCCGGGGCCCAGGGCTGGGATGCTGGACCGACGTGACCCAGGCTTAGTTGCTTGGTGTTGGAGAAGGGTGCCCAGCGTCTTGCGTGTGTCCCCGCTGGTGCCCGGGTGGCAGTGCCGCTGGGGAGTGACGCAGGGCCCCACGGCCTTTGTGTTTCCTGTGCACGCCACAATGCTGGGCTCACCCTGCCGAGGTCTGTGATTGAAATTCATTGCCAAATTTATTGAGAAATTAATGAGAAAAGCTGCAAAGTATTGACTTTGAGAGGAAAACACAACTCATCTTGAATGAGGAGGAAAATGCAGCAATAATTTAGCCACTATTGATCTGGCCCTGTCCATGTATTGATCCTCATTTTACAATATTAATTTGCACCTGCAATCGGCTGCTAAGGGAACCGATTTCATTTCGTGGCCGCGTTAATGTGCAGAGCGTGAGCTGCTCTCAAGAAGTAGGGGTATCGCCCATCGCGTGGGGAAGGCAGGGTTCTTTTTTCTATTTTTGCTTGTTACTGAAATAGACTAAAAATTAATTTTTTTTGTCGGACAAAATATGAAAGCAAAAACCCATCTCCGACGGGGCCCTCCTCTCAGCTGCACAGCCCGCTTTCCGTCCACACGAGGAGCCGTCAGCCGCCTGAAACCCCAGCCACCTCTCATCATCATGCCCGGATCAGTTCAAAGTTCATGAAATTTCTATGAGCATTGATCTCGCCCCATTGATTTTTTTTTTTTTTTTTGCAGCAGATCTTTGAAATTTTAATTTCCCGAGCATCTGAATTTCTTATAGATGAAATGCACTTGGAGGAGACAGTTGATGATAAAGTGGAGAACTTAGCATCATTTTAAAGCCTAAAAACGGGAGGAAAAAAACAGGCGTTTGCAGCCCGTGTGTGGTGTTTTTGAGGTGGAGCCAGGGAGGTGCTCCGGCGGGGGCGAGGTGTTCGGTGGGGGCGGGGGGGGGTGAGCTAAATACCAGTTTTGTCTTCAGCGGCTGTACGTTTTTAATGCAACTTTTTATGCAGTCATTTTTGAAAGGAAAGCTATCTGGAGAAACAGCAGGACAGAGAAACGTTCTTCAGGGCACAATCGTTTGCTCACAGCAGTCTTCATCACCTGGTCAAGTTCACCTAGTTACTTATCAGTGGGACATTTAATAACCTCAAGGTGATATAATTGCTATTGGCATTTTTCCCCCTTGGATTCAGCTGGTTAATGTGTAAACTACTTGTCAGCAAATAGCACTTTGTCACTGAAATCACTAACACCCTCTAGAGGGATGTCTTTGTATTGAGCAATTTAATTTTACTTTATTTAATTTTTACACATTACAACCTGTGTTCATTCAGGCACACTGAAGGGCTGCAGTCTGTCGGGGCAGGGTCTGGGTCTCCCCATTCGTGAGATAGACTATATCTTATTTAACAGCCCCCATCGCCTTAATTGAGGCGCGTTCTTGTCCGTCGGAAAAGGATCTGCAGAAGTTCTTATTACGTAGTTATGTTGCTAATGTGAAAAACTGCCTCATTATGAGGATCTGTTTGTAGCTAGAAAATTACTGCGTTATGACAAATGCATGATTGAGAAGTTACAGGAAGATGATCATTATTGAAATGAAGCTGGAACTCATTTAATAGCTGCAACCAGCAGCTGGAATGGAGCAAATGAATGTCTTCCTGTTTTTATTGTGGTGGGCAGGGTTTTCAGGCAGAAGGAAGATTTGCCCTGAGCCTAAAACTTCTTGTACCTTTCCCTGCTCGCTAAGAGGCGATGCTGAAAGCAGCTTGTCTCCTGTCTGTGAGTGTCCCCCTTGTGCGTTTAATGGCAGTTTTAAAAACACAACTGTGGCTGCGAGAACAATTAGTCTCGGTGTACTTAGAGTCGGCGGCAGTGCTCGCTGGCTGGGCTGGTCTCCAGGTCTCCCTGGCAGGGGTGGTCGGGAGGTTGCGGTCACAATTAAGCCTTGTCACCATGACCCCTCCTTCCTGCAGCAGACCAGTCCCTGTTTGCTGGCCTGGGGAGGAGTTGGGGGGATCCCAGCGCCCTGGGCAGGCAGTCCATTGAAGCAGCAGCAGCATGAGCCGGGAGGGGGGGGGGTCCCCTCTTCCCGTCCCCGATGCCCCTGGGGACAGGTTTCCCATGGCAGAGCCAGCCCCAGGCATGTAGTACCTGCTTAGTAAATGTCGAGTGGATGAACTGGGTTGAAAGGCAGTTGGCTTGGCTTTTTTCCTTCTAAGAGGGCTGCTCTTCATAGAAGACACTGACTAGCCCCAAACATGTGTTTTCCAATCTGAAATTCTGCTGCTGTGTTACTGGCCCAGAGGTCCCGAACACGCCCTCTTGCTTAATTGAATTATGTTTCTGCGTTAATGGGCTTGCTGTTCAGTCTAACACAGTAATCACACACGTTTGGGGGTCTTAGAGACGAACGCAGACCTGAGGGCTGGGCTGGCTGACAAGGTGAGGTCAGCAGCATGAGAACTAAAACTGTGTGTGTCACAGGGAAGAAAATGCCACCGCCTCCTGCCCGTTGCTGCGTTTCTAATTGCAGCGGGCAGGCCGGAGCTGCTCTGGCCGCAGCTGCAGCTCCGAGCCTGGTGCCACCCTCTGCTGCCACATTAGCTCCGGCAATCCCAACTTGAACTGACATCACAGACCGTTAAAATTTTATCAATTGCGGTATGATTAATCCCCCAGTACACGGGCATGACTTAAATATTTAGAATGCTTCTTCTGTTATGACTTTAATGCATGTAAAGTAACGAGATTAACTCCAGTACACTCAAATATATTTAAATATGTATCTTTCCCGAGCTGTAGGCTATTCTGGCGTGTAGGAATCATTGCGTCTATGTGGCCGTGTCAGGCTCTATTTGTGTGACCCGCGCTGGGTGCTGGCCTGCATGTGATAGCCGGATATCTGGCCTTCCACAGGCTGCCTGATTGCCTGCTCCATTTGGCATGGAATGTGATTCCCGGCTATTCTGGCTTCTGGTTCATTCAGGTTTTATTGCTGTGTAATTTTCTTATTCTAAAATAAAAGCTCTCCAACAAAAATTACTATGCATTAGGCCGCGGTAGCCTACTCAAATGGATATTAATACAGTTTATCTCTAAAAGGACGAATAATGTATTTGAAACAGATAAAAGGCCCTCCACTAAATGAGGAATGTTAATATCTTATGGCATGGTTAATAAAGAGATATTTCACAAGGGAGATTTGTTTTATGACTTTTGATACAACAGCCTTATAATCTGACATATCTTAAGTGATATAATTTTGCACCAGCATTCATCTCTTTTATACAGAGCGTCCTGTCTCAGCAGGATTTGAATTCAGAACAAATAATGGGCACTAATTACTTCTCTTTTTTTGGGGGGGGTTGCGGGAGCAGTTTATTATAAAACTCATCCTCGCAGATCAGACGGGTGGCAATCTCTGCAGAAAGCGGGAAGCTTCTGTAATGCATTTTGAGGAATGTCTTGTTTTTTCCCCCCTTCAGCTGAAAATAACATTTGTTTTTGTTGTGTTTAAGGCAGAGTTTAAATTAATTTAACCCAGTGACACATGTTCAGAGACTAAGCACGCTGCTAAATAATTCCTGGGAATAAATTGCTCAGGAACCAAGTCCATTAATTTACGGCTCTCCTGATGCTGACAGATGTGAAGGCCGGAGGAGGACCTACAAATATTAACATAAAACAAATTTGCTTTTATTCTTCTTCATATTTCTTCTTCGTCCCGACTTGAGCTCACCCAAGGCTCCTTCTCTAATTATCCACGAGGTCAGTAAGCAAAATTGGGCAGAAGCTGGGGGATCAATACGAATTATCCCTGAGCAAACCAGTGCTGACAGCTTGAATCGCAGCATATGTTTACCCAAAATCAGGCAATTTATCTTAATATCAGCAAAGTAATGCAGTGCGGGTGAAAGGTCAGGCAATCTCTCCCCCTCATAATTACCCAGTTCTAAAACAGGAAAGTGGTATTGATTGGCCGGGCTCGGTGCTCTGTGACTGGACGTGCCGGAGCCTCGGCCTGGCTCGGCCGGGCCCTCCCTTGTAAACTCGACACGCAGAGGATTTATTAGATGTGCGCGAAGGGTCGGGGCCTTCTCCCCTCGTAGAATTTGCCAGGGAAGTTTTGGCTACGCCCCATCTTGCCTTGCCAGGCACAGGGCGGTGGGTCCTGGGGGTTCGGGCCTCGCAGAGGGCAGCTGCTCTTGGAGGCATGGAAGTGGGTCACCCCACCCTCGGTGATCAGATCCCTCCTAGAGCCGAGAAGGCGTGTCACCGCTCCTGTAGTTTAAAGACGAGGGCCTCCTTCTGATTCTTCCCTGCAAATTCGTTGGGCTTCCGGAGCAAAGCCCTGGATGGGATTTCCAGTTGCACCAGCAGCTCCCCCCACCCCCCTGCCGGGTCCGGCTCGGGAGACCTACGGTGGTGCAGTGACACGTCATTGGAATGTGTGGCTGGGTGGCGGCCTCATCCTTGGCGGCCCACTTGGGACGCAAGCGCTCTCTGGGCTGACGCGGGCGGTGAGCAGCACCCTCGTGCTTACACTGCTTGAGAATCTTTCTGGTCCTAGGAGGAGAGTATCCATTCCACTGAAACATCGGAAAATGTCTCTCACAGAATGAGAGTATATAAAGCTTCTGGAAGCTTGCATTAAAGCACCCATCACCTGTCAGGGTATTTGCATGAAAGCAACAGCAGCTGCTCATCTATCTTTTCTGATCACCTTTCATCAGGCCGATTCATTAAGTCAAACAGTCATGGTGATTAGCTGGGGGAGAGGGGGAGCCTGGCATGTCAGGCAAGCACAGTGGCCACCCTTTTTTGTTCCCTAATCAGGAAACGTGACTACTTCATCTGATCTTTTTTGGGCCAGGTCTCTGGGTGAGGCCCGTCCACCCTGCTACCTGTGCCGCACTTTTCCTGACACCCTTGTCCCGGCCAGGCAGAGACATGACAGATTGTCCCCCAAGTCACTGCTGACAGCTTCCGATGATTAATGGTTTGATTATGAAGTGGCTTTACACATACCGAATTTACATCACAGAGAGTTAGAAATTTTGCCATGTCACAGACGCGGAGGCATTTTGAAGGGCTTTACTATTTGCAAAGGAAAAAAGGGGCAGAATCGCAGCAAAAGCCATGTCACGTAAAATCAATATGTCGGATCAATGCTTCATTAACAAGAAAATGTCTTACTTCACATTCCTGTGCGGACCTTTGTCTCCGGGTTGTATGATGGAATGTCAAATCACATCGTGGTCCTCGACGTTCGGGCGGGTTATTGAGTGTACGTGCGGGGCTTCCGGCGCTGCTTACGAGACCCACCGTGGGCGTTGACACCGGCAGCCCGCGCGCCGGAGGATAACGGTGACCAATTATTTCGGAAAGCACGTTCAAAGGCAGCCTCTAACCTTGCTCGCTGAAGGCGTCGCCTTTTGTGTCCGTGGCGCTCGGCAGACCTGCTGAGTTGGGTGGTGTTAATCATCAAGTTACGTGCTGACTAATGAGTGATGGCCCAAATCGCGGGCAGAGTAACGAGTAGATGGCGGCAGCTCTTATTAGTCTCAGAAAACACCCTGATTTATGTCGCGCCGTGCGCCGTGGCGTTCCTCCACGGAAAGCGGTATCTACATCAAGAAGTAATGTACTCTAATAAGTATTTTCATCTTAACTCGCGTCCCCGGGCCTCCGGGCTCAGTTTTTGTTGGAGTCGGGCAGAGCCATAATAAAGCCCAATGGCTCCTTATAAAGCTTGTTAAACACAGAGGGTGCAGTCGGCCGGAGTCCCGGCCGTGATTCATGCACTGTACACAGCGCGTGTGCCGCTGATTTATGGCCGCGTGCAGTTCATAGTCAAAATTACAATTTGAGGGATAAAAAGATTAATTACTATTTGTGGCCGGCAATTTCGTGAGGCTGGTGGAATGATAGTGCCTCCATCGGTTTGTAGTCAGTCATTCACAGATTATTAAAGCAGTGCAGGAATAAAGGCCCCTCCCGCCTGGTTTGTGCTCAGGCAATGTGCTAGACAAAAAAGGACCACAGGGATAAATCTGGAGCTGGCAATGGCTGGACATATGTCATAATTGCCAGCTTCCCATAAACCCCTGGCCAGTGCGGAAGGCACCGAGAGAGGTAGACAGTGATGACGACTGTGGTGATTGCTGTGTATGGCCCCAAGACCTGCAACTTTCTGACTGCTCTCCCATTTTTATAATATATTGAGTAACCCTTTGACTTTCTTCCAGTCTAATTATAGATTAGAAATAATCGTTGCTTTTGCGTGCCAAAGAAAAGGGGGGGACGATCTGTTCTTTAAGACAGAACTGGCATTCGGGGGTACTCGCCTTCAGGAACGCCAGAAAAGGAGAATTACGCATTTGTTTGTAAGCCTGCAATAAACGAGTAATGGATGACATAAAAGTAATTAACCTGACCTGCATTTCTGTGTCCTGTTGCAGCCCTTAATGAACCAACCATAGATTACGGCTTTCAGAGGTTGCAGAAGGTGATCCCACGACATCCGGGTGATCCCGAAAGGTTACCCAAGGTCAGTAAAGGGCAAGCGGCACCCTGTTCGCGGTGGGGCCACCACCGGGCTGGTTCTGGTTTGGGGGCAGCAGGTGCTCTCGGAAGGGGGCACTTCCAGGCGCCCCACCCCCTCCCTCGCCCACGGCAAGGCCGGCAGGTGTGGGGGCCGCCCCGGCTGGGTTCGGAGGTGGGTGAGGGGTCGCAGAAGGAGGCCACGCTGAACCCACTGGTGTGTTTCGTCTCCGCGGGGCCGTATTTTTAAAGGAGGAGAGGAAAGGCTTCTCTGACACACATATTTTGGATTCTGCGAGGGGGACATAAACTTCCGCGTAATGAAATAGTTCAATTAAACATTTTCCACTCCAGTAGCCCGCGCTGATTTCAATCTGAGCAGCCCCAGTCTGATCTGTGATTACTTGACTCTTGTTTTCCTTTCATTTTCTAAAGCTCGATTCAGTTTAATCTTTTGTTTACAAAGCTTTTGTTATAAGTCCCTGACTTAGCAGGCTAACAAATGAAGTCCACACATTAATATCTAGGGGGACTTTCCATTTAAATTCAACAAAGACCAGCGTTGCCCCGTTGTTTATGCACACACCACGTATCACAGGAATTTCATTTTGATGTGTAACACTGAAGATGAGTCAGGCTTATAATTTCCCCTCTCCTTTGATATAATTTTGTCTCTTTCTCTCTTTAGAAGCCATCTCTGATTTTCAAGGCAGAATTGAAAACGCAAAATGAAAAATGAAGTCATAACATTATGACTGATTATTTTATATTCCATCCCTGTGTTCTCCCAAGTCTTGACCACCTCCGAGTTTTATTAACACAATAAAACCTTGCAGACATTACCTTTTTAATGCCCAGCGTGAGCATAAGCAGTGTCATTAGGCTTC